>NC_057805.1:383279953-383293340 GCF_018294505.1 Triticum aestivum
GGTCGGCGGCGGCGGTGGAGCAAGGGAGGGTGCGGTGGGTCGTCTGCGGCGGTGGAGCGGGGGAGGGTGCGGGGGGTCGGCGGCCGGTGGAGCGTGGTAGAGGGTGCGGGGGGTGCTCGGCGGCGAGGGGGACCGGATCTGGCGAGGTGGGATAGCGATCGAGATGGAGGGGGATCGAGATCAAGTGTCCATGAAATATACACTAATGGCGCACCGGGGAACAGTGCGCCATTACTAGTTTAAACTAGTAATGGCGCACTATACACTGGTACGCCATTACTAGTTTTGCAAAAAAATAAAAATAAAAAAATATAGTAGTGGTGCACTATGAGGCAGGTGCGCCATTACTAGTTCACTGTACCCTGGTGCGCCATTAGTATGTTTGGAAAAATAAAAAAAATTGTTACTAGTGGCGCACCGTGTGTCTGGTGCGCCATTAGTGTCTTTCGCACTAATGGCGCACCAGCACATGGTGCGCCATTAGTGGCCATTCCATCTATAGCCCTTTTCCTAGTAGTGCAGGGCTCGTGTAGCGACGAGCATAGTGGGCACGGGCGCACTGTTGGCTTGGCCACGTCGTGCCCGTGTTCGCTGCGGCGATCTCCGACATCGGCGAGTGCTAGGAGGAGTTAAGGGTGTCGGGATGGTGATTGTTGCTAGGTTTGGCAAGGCGCGGCGAGGTGGGAAGCGAGCATGCGTGAAACAGAGCCGTCGACGGCATCCAGAGCGCGTCGACACGTAGGCTGGCATGGTGCACACGCGTGGTCACCATGTGAACTTTTCCATAGGGCCACGGCTTGCCTTAAATTCATGTCTGGCATGTAGTCCTTGATGGTTTGAGTTGGTCACAAGAGCTCTGTGTGTGTTGGTTTCTTCCTGGCAAGTTTCTCGTCAGAAACTTGTGAGGTTAACTGAGAGAAAACTAGAAAGAGTTTAGGGCTGATTTTTGGTGGTTAGTAGTTTCTTAGGAGGGTAATGAAGCCCTAAAAATTTCAGCTCCATTAGATCAAGGAAAAGTGCACTTCCTGTAGAAACTGCATTTTCTGACCAGAACAGAAATGATTTTCTGTAGCAAAAATATTCCAAAAACCTATGCAGTATTTTTTCTCAGGGAGGTGTGCCAAGGTTCAAAGAATATTTGAGAATTTTCTTAGACTTTTTTGGGCAAGAAAAATGAGGGTTGCTTTGGAGCATATGTTGCTGAAGTGAGATTTTGAAGAGAAAATGAATATTTTTCATTTATGAAAAATATTCTTAGGGCCATTTTGGGATATTTCAGAGGGGAAATGATATGTTTGGGAGAGAGATGGGTCACTTGGGTGAAAATCAAAGGCATGCCCAAGTGATCAAGTCCAAGTGAGTTGATTCAAAACTCAAATTCAAATCAAATGCCAAGAAAATCAGAAAAAGAAAAGAGGGCAAAAACCAGGCTGTCACAAACCTCCCCCACTTAGGATGAATCTCATCCTCGAGATTCGGTTGCTCGGGAAAACAATTCTGGGTAGGCTGCCTTTAAAATAGCCTCTCTTTCCCAAGTTGCTCCTACCTTAGTGTGGTGGTCCCACTAAACCTTATAAAAGTTTATCTCTTTACTGCGAGTGACCCTTTCCATTGCATCCAAGATTCGGAACGGTTTCTCCACATATGTTAAATCCTTAGCAAGTTCTATCTCTGCCATATCAGTCCTTTTCTCCGGTGGCGATATGCACCTTCTTAGCTGTGAGACATGGAACACATTGTGCACTTCTGACAATTCCGGGGGCAATTCCAACTGATAAGCAACAGTACCAACACTGGACATAACTGGGAATGGACCAATATACCTGGGTGCCAATTTTCTGTCAGTCTGAAACCTCTTGACTCCCTTCATGGGTGTGACTCAAAGGTATACATGTTCTCCGGGTTCAAAACTGATCTGACGATGCTTTGCATCATAATAACTCTTCTGTCTGGACTTAGCCAATTGCAATCTATCTCAGATCTCCTTGACTTGATTTTTAGCTTCCATCATTAAATCAGTTCCGAAAATGCGGCTATCTCCGGTTTGAGACCAGTTTAGTGGAGTGCGGCACTTACGACCATATAGAGCTTCATAGGGTGACATCTTCAGGCTGGTCTTGAAGCTATTGTTGTAAGAGAACTCGGCATATCGCAGACAATCTTCCCATTTGGGTCCTTGGGCCAGAGCACATGCTCGAAGAATATCTTCAAGTATTTGATTTACTCGCTCAGTTTGCCCTGTCTGAGGATGATAGGTTGTGCTGTATTTTAGCGCGGTCCCCAAAGCTTGATGGAGACGTGACCAAAAAGCTGAGTTAAAAAGTGACCCTCTGTCGGAAGTGATAGTTCTTGGCACTCCATGCAAACTGACTATTCTGGACACATACAACTGTGCGAGCTGGTCGGCTCGGTAGGTGGTTCGGATGGGAATGAAGTGGGTTGCCTTGGTCAGTGTGTCCACCACGACCCATACTGCATCATTGCCTAAGGAGTCCTTGGTAGTCCTGTGATGAAATCCATGCAGACCATTGCGGAACGGGCAGAGGTTGGAGGAGTCCGGCTGGTTTCTGATGTTCTGCCTTCACTTTGTTGCATACATCGCAACAAGCAACAAAATTGGCGATGTACTTCTTCATTCCATCCCACCAAAATATCTGCCAAAGGTCTTCGTACATTTTGGTACCTCAGGGGTGAATGGAATACGAAGATTCATGCGCTTCTGTCAAGATCTTCTTTCTTAGGTCTGCTTGCTCAGGTACACAAACCCGTCCTCGGAACCTTAGCGTACCTTGCTGATCCTTACAGAAATCCTGGGTCTTGCCTTCTGACATACGCTTGACATGATTTTGTAGAACTAGGTCATCTGAATGGGCCCTGCAGATCTCATCCTTGAGAGTAGGGGTAACTTCCATCATATTAGCAAGACCAGTATCAACAATAACCAAATTGAGCTGAGCGATCTCTTTCTAATGTTCGGGAGGCAAGGAATCCATCATGGTATTCAGACTGGGAGGCTTGCGGCTGAGGGCATCGGCAACCATGTTGGCCTTACCCAGATAATAATTAATTCCAAGGACATAATCCTTGACTAATTCAAGCCATCTTCGCTGTCAGAGGTTTATGTCCGGTTGAGTGAATATATACTTGAGACTTTTGTGGTCGGTAAATATCTGACACCTTTTTCCAATGAGGTAGTGTCTCCAAATTTTCAAAGCATGAACAACCGCGGCCAACTCCAAATCATGAGTAGGATAGTTCCCTTCATGGGGTCGTAGCTGGGAAGATGCGTATGCTACAACCTTGCCATCTTGCATGAGTACACATCCAAGACCTCGCCTGGAGGCGTCACAGTACACATCAAAGTTGCGGTAGATGTCCGGAAGAGTCAAAACAGGTGTTGTTGTCAGTCTGGTCTTCCGCTCATTGAAACTTTTCTCACAGTCCTCAGTCCATTCGAATTTCTTATCTTTCTTGAGAAGCTCTCTCATTGGCTTGGCAATCTTAGAGAAACCTTTAATGAAACAGCGATAGTACCCGGCTAATCCAAGGAAACTCCGGATCTCAGATACTGTCATGGGTGCCGTACAATCAAGAATTTCCTTTAACTTACTTGGATCCACGGCTATACCTCCTGCTGACAGAACATGCCCAAGGAATCCAACTTGCTTGAGCCAAAACTCCCATTTACTGAATTGTGCGTATAGCTGATGGTCACAAAGTCTTTGTAAGACAGCTCGGAGGTGTCCTTTGTGCTCTTCTTCACCTTTTGAGTATATTAGGATGTCATCAATGAAGACCGCCACAAATTTATCCAGGAAATCCATGAATACTTTGTTCATCATATGCATGAATAAAGCAGGGGCATTGGTGAGACCGAAAGACATAACTATATATTCATAAAGACCGTATCGGGTAGTGAAAACGGTCTTAGGAATATCTTCGTTCTTGATCTTGAGTTGGTGGTATCCGGTCCTCAAATCAATCTTGGGGAATACTTTTGCCCCACTGATTTGAACAAATAAATCATTGATCCTTGGTAGTGGATACTTGTTCTTGATAGTGACATAATTCAGCTGACGGTAATCCACACACATCTGGAGACTACCGTTTTTCTTGTCCACAAATATTGCGGGTGATCCCCATGGTCAAGAACTTGGACGGATATAACCTTTCTGGAGCATCTCATCTAGCTGTTTCTTTAATTCCACTAATTCTGATGAAGGCATCTGATAATACTTCTTGTATAACGGTGCGGTCCCGGGCACAAAATCAATTGCAAACTCAAGCTCTCGGTCTGGCGGCATTCCTGGTAATTCCTCAGGGAATACATCTGGAAATTCACTGACCACAGGATTTATCCCAATTCTTCAGCTACAGTGGTGAAGACCATTTCTTTCTTGGGTATGCTTCTGTGGGCATAGAATTTGTAGTTGAAAGGATCGAGAAGAGGTGTCTAGAGGGGGGTGAATAGACTCTTAGCAAGAAAAGTGACAGTTTTTAATTTCTTTATGTTGAGGTGGAGTTTTAGCACAATTTTAAACATTCACAATACATATCAAGCACGCATGACAAGAGTATATGAGCAGCGAAAAGTAAAGCATGCAATTTGCAAGAATGTAAAGGGATGGGATTGGAGTGTGCAAATGCAATTGGAGACATGGAGATTTTTGGCGTGGTTCCGATAGGTGGTGCTATCATACATCCACGTTGATGGAGACTTCAACCCACAAAGGGTAATGGTTGCGCGAGTCCACGGAGGGATCCACCCACGAAGGTTCCACGCAGAGGCAACCTTGTCTATCCCACCATGGCCATGGCCCACGAAGGACTTGCCTCACTAGGGTAGATCTTCACGAAGTAGGCGATCTCCTTGCCCATACAAACTCCTTGGTTCAACTCCAGAATCTTGATGGAGGCTCCCAAGTGACACCTAACCAATCTAGGAGACACCACTCTCCAAGAGGTAATAGATGGTGTGTTGATGATGAACTCCTCGCTCTTGTGCTTCAAATGATAGTCTCCCCAACACTCAACTCTCTCTCATAGATTTGGATTTGGTGGAAAGATGATTTGAGTGGAAAGCAACTTGGAGAAGGCTAGAGATCAAGATTTATGTGGTTGGAACGGAATATCTTGACCTCAACGCATGAGTAGGTGGTTCTCTCTCAGAAAATGTATGCTGGAAGTGTAGGCATGTTCTGATGGCTCTCTCCATGAATGAAGAGTGGGTGGAGGGGTATATATAGCCTCCACACAAAATCTAACTATTACACACAAATCACCAAACTCGGTGGGACTGAATAATGAAACTTGGTCATACCGATTTAGTTCAAAATGTGAACGTTAGGATATTCGGTGGGACCGACATGTCAACTCGTGGGACCGATTTCATTAGGGTTAGGGAATAACGTAATCTTGGTGAGACCGATTACACAAACTCGGTGGGACCGATTTTGGTAATAAGCTAACCAGAGAGTTGGTCGGGCAAACTCGGTGGGACCGATTCGCTCATCTCGGTGAGACCGAAACATTACGAAGGGGAAATAGAGAGTTTGCATTGCGAACTCGGTGAGACCGATCGCTCATCTCAGTTGGACCGAAACGTTACGAAGGGAAACCGAGAGTTTGCAATCCCATCTCGGTGAGACCGAGATCCCTATCGGTGAGACTGAAGTGACTAGGGTTTGTGGCAGTGGCTATGTCAAGAGAACTCGGTGGCGCCGGATAGAATGTTTTGGTGGGGCCGAGTTTGACTTTTGGTTTGGGACATATGAGAAAGTAGTTGAGGGTTTTGGAGCATCTCACTAAGCACTTTGAGAAAGCAAGCCATTAAGCAACACCTCATCCCCTTCTAATAGTATTGGCTTTCCTATGGACTCAATGTGATCTTGGATCACTAAAAGTAAAATGTAGAGTCTTGAGCTTTTGAGCTTGAGCCAATCCTTTGTCCTTAGCACCTTGAAGGGGTTCCACATCCTCTTTCCCACACCACTCCATCTGTTGAACTTGTCTGAAATATTCTAGATAAAAACATTAGTCCAACAGGAGATATGTTGACATTAATTACCAAAATCACCCAGGGAGCACTTGTGCTTTCAATCTCCCCATTTTTAGTAATTGATGACAACATACAACAAAGCTTTAGATAAAGATATAGAGAATAGCAAGTAAAGCTTTGGAAGGACATGTAACATGCATAGGCTCCCCCTACATGTATGCAATCATGTCAATATGGAATGTAAGAGCATGTGAATGCATAAACATGACAGAGCAAGCTATGTGTTACATGTATCTTGCCTATATGCATCAGAGCAAATGATGTGAATATATGAAGTTGTAACTTCATGTTCATGATTCCTTCTTGCAAACAATATGTACATCAGCAAGAAATCATCATGCACATGAGTGTAATGCATATACTTACCTTGTGGTCTTAAGCTGGCTTAGGAAGAGATGAACCTGAGTAAACAAGGTTAGATAACACAGATATATCTACTAGATAGAGCAAACAAAAGAACCACAAGAGTACCAAGATTGGGATGACATGTATAGTGAGTACTAGGTACTCTATTGGATATAGACATGTCCCCAAAGGTAAAAGATGTGCAATAAATTTAAAGATTTCCTTCCCTAGCAGTCTTTCTCCCCCTGAATCTTATATTGGATAATGGGAGAAAATAGGGAAACAAAATCAAGACCAGATCAGATCACAGAAACATAACACAGACTAACATGTCTTTCCCCTCTTAAAGACATGTGTCTTCTCTCCTCTTGAACACCAAGCATCTGGGGCCTTTGATGTGATTATCTCTCTCCCTGTTGAAGTACTCTCTCCCCTTTTGAAGTGATTAAGCTTTGATGTGATCATCTCTCTCTCCCCCTTTGACATCAATTTCCAAGAAGGGATCTTCTGGAGTGTGAGTCAAAATAGGTTTGGTCCTTGAGTCACAGAGCAAAGCAGCATATAGAATATGATGCTGGTAGAGGACAAGAATCATTGAGTGGAGCTGGAACAAAAGTGCAGTGTGCAAGTGGCAAATTGTCTTCTCTGCAGTGAAATTGGTGACACCAAGTTGTGTTTTTCGATTACACTAAAATGGTTCGGTTTGACCAAGAGTGACAGACCGGTGTGACCGAGTTCAACGCAGAGAATGGGCAATTTTTACCTCAGCTCACTTAGACAAATAAGATCTCACAAAGATTTGCAATGAATTTGATGCAGGAAATGCAGAACAAAACAGAGAAAAGAAAAGAAAATCTAGATGAAGTCTTTTTTTAAGGGAAGGGGAACAAAAATGCAAGGACCAAATGCAAGAAGTCAGAGAAACACTAGAGAACATCTAGAATTGGGCGGCGACAAAGTCACCTATGTTAGAGTATATTGACTAAGGAGTCAAGTGAGAACACTTGATCATAAGTCATACTCATCGTTAAAGCTCAAAATTGGGTTACCATTTTTCGTTTAAGAATTTGATGTATTCACATCTTGTTGAGCTGCTTTGACCCATATCTTGGGGTAAATCTTCTCTAAGATGGAATAACATACCTTGGGTGGTGGTGTTGAACTCATGTAGTTGAACTTGGGTGGAGTGCTCAAGGTTGATGTAGCGCATCAATGGTTGGGAGCACTACTTATAGTTTGAGTTCATCTACCTACATGGGTTAGTCTTGCAAGGAAGAGCGCTTGTGTACCCAACATGACAATCATGAAATTTGATACTAAATGAAGTTTGATATAGAATTTGTCAAAAGGATATGTTGAAAGGTTTCATGCTTCCTTGTCTTAAACCACCATGGTGTGGAAACTTGGTGATGTAGAGATTGATCAAGATGTGAGTGGATTGCAATCTCATGGATTTAGTTTCATCCAAGTACCTACAATGGTTAGATAGCATGCAAGGGTACAAATATATCCGAGACACTTGATCATAAGAGAAAAGTCAAGGATTAGTCATAGGCTCATGCCTTGCATGTATCTAGATGGAGTTTCTACTCCAAGTTTGAAGCATCAATGATGTTCAATTCACCTCTCAATCGACAAAATACTCTCTCATCAAGCGGTTTCGTGAATATATCCGCCAATTGCTTATCGTTACGAACATGCTTAAGATCAATGTCCCCTTTAGCAACATGATCTCGAATGAAATGATGACGAACTTCAATATGCTTAGTTCGAGAATGTCGCATGGGATTGTGAGCAATCTTAATAGCACTCTCATTATCACAAAGCAATGGAACATGTTTCACATTGATCCCATAATCCTTAAGAGTTTGGGTCATCCAAAGTAATTGAGCACAACATGAACCGGCGGCAATGTATTCCGCTTCGCCGGTGGATAAGGATACCGAGTTTTGTTTCTTGGAGGACCAAGACACAATAGATCTACCAAGAAATTGACAAGTACCCGAAGTGGATTTTCTATCAAGCTTGTCTCCGGCATAGTCCGAATTGGAATAGCCAACAGGATCAAAAGAAGACCTCTTAGGATACCAGATGCCAAAATTTGGTGTATGTATTAAGTATCTCACTATCCTTTTCACAGCCTTAAGATGACATTCTTTGGGGGCTAATTGATATCGTGCACACATCACACACTTAGCATAATATCGGGACGGGAGGCACATAGATATAACAATGAACCAATCATAGATCGGTAAACCTTTTGGTCAACCGATTTTCCATCCTTGGTCAAGTCAAGATGTCCACTAGTAGGCATGGGTGTTTTCATACCTTAGCTTTCTTGCATGTTGAACTTCTTGAATATGTCCTTGGTGTACTTTGTTTGAGAAACAAAGGTGCCTTCCTTAGTTTGCTTGATTTGCAAACCAAGAAAGAACTTGAGTTCACTCATCGTAGACATCTCAAACTTCTTCGACATTAGCTTACCAAACTTTTCACTAAAATGAGGGTTAGTCGAACCAAATATGATATCATCAACATAAATTTGGCACACAAATAATTCACCATTAACCCTTTTAGTAAAAAGAGTGGAATCTATCTTTCCAATCTCAAAGCCTTTTTCAATAAGGAACTTGGTCAAGCATTTGTACCACGCTCTTGGAGCTTGTTTAAGACCATAAAGAGCTTTGTGAAGTTTGTAAACATGGTCCGGCTTCTTAGGATTGACAAAGCCGGGAGGTTGCTTAACATAAACTTCCTCCTCAATTTCACCATTTAGAAAAGCACTTTTAATATCCATTTGGTACATGGTGATATCATGGTGATTAGTAAAGGCAAGTAAGATGCGGATGGACTCAAGTCTACCAACGGGGGCATATGTCTCACCGTAGTCCACACCTTCTACTTGAGTGTAGCCTTCGGCGATGAGACGTGCTTTGTTGCGGATGACTTGACCATCTTCGTCTTGCTTGTTGCGAAACACCCATTTGGCACCAATGATGTTGTGGTTGTTGTCGGGCTTCTCGACCAATGTCCACACTTGATTTCTCTGAAAGTTGTGTAGCTATTCATGCATGGCATTTATCCAATCCGGATCTTCCAATGCTTCTTCAACCTTTATAGGTTCAATGCTAGAGATGAATGAATAATGTTCACAAAAGTTAGCCAAACGAGTTTTAGAGCGAGTGATTCTCCCGGTTTGAATATCATTGAAGATTTGTTAGACGGGATGATCTCTTGAGGCTCTTGCTCGAACTCGTGAGAGCTTTTGCTTGGGTCAGGGTGGAACATCTTCTTCATCATCTTGTCCTTCTTCTTGGCCTTCTTCATTGTTGACGTTGTCGTTCTCTCGTCGTGGTGGGGAAGGACGTTGATGAGGTTCATCTTGATGCATTTCCTCGTTTTCTTCATCTTGATTTGTCCCACTTGTGGATGCTTCCATGTCAACTCTTGGTTCACCTTGTCGTGAGGTACAAGCTTCCACTTGGATGGACGAGGTACTCTCCTTCACCTCCGTTGGACGAATCTTGCCAATAGACAAGTCTTGGATAGCTTCCGAAGGGTCTTTGTCTCCTACATCAATTGGCAATTGCTCTACTTGCGAGCCGTTAGATTCATCAAACTTCACATCTACCATCTCTTCAACATTTCGGGTGAAATTATTGTAGACACGGTAAGTGTGAGAGTTTGAGCCATAACCAAGTAGGAAACCCTCATGAGATTAAGGAGCAAATTTAGAATGACGATGCTTATCAAGAATGTAACACTTTTAGCCAAATACTCGAAAGTATCCAACTTGCGGTTTGTTACTGGTGAGGAGCTCGTATGCCGTCTTGCCGAGTAGCTTGTGAAGATACAATCGATTTGTTGCATGACAAGCCGTCTCAACCGCTTCCGCCCAAAAGTGTTTTGGAGTCTTGTACTCATCAAGCATCGTTCTCGCCATCTCAATAAGAGTTTGGTTCTTCCTCTCAACAACTCCATTTTGTTGAGGTGTGTACGTAGCCGAGAACTCGTGTGAAATCCCTTCTTCGTCAAGAAAGGTATCCACATTTGCGTTCTTCGTCAAGAAAGGTATCGCCGAGAGTTCGGTTCTCGTCGCTGCGAACCTTCTTGATCCTCACTTCAAATTGATTTTGGGCCTTCCTAGCAAAGTTCTTGAAGATCTTTTGCACCTGCGATTTATCATCAAGAAAGAACACCCACATAAATCTTGAAAAATCATCGACTATAACTAGACCAAATGAGTTTCCACCGAGACTCTTGTAGGCATTGGGACAAAAGAGATCCATATGAAGTAGCTCGAGCGGTCTTCTCGTGGTAATGATGTTCTTCACGGGGTGACTTCCTCCAACCTGTTTTCCTGCTTGACAAGCACTACACTATCTATCCTTGTCAAATATAACATCTTTTACTCCAAGGATATGATCACCTTTAATAAGCTTCTCATGATTTCGCATGCCCACATGACCTAACCTTCTATGCCACAACCAGCCTTTCAAAGATTTAGCAATTAAGCAAGTTCTAGGTTGAGCCTTTTTAGTGAAGTCAACAATGTAAAGTTCACCTCTACGTATACCGGTAAAGACCATTTTATGATTATCTCTACGAAACACTTGGCAATCTACTTCAGTAAATAGGACATTGAAAGCAAAGTCAGCAAGTCTAGATACGAAAAGTAAATTGTAGCCAAGAGATTCAACGAGCATAACATTTTGTATGGAGCTATCATGTGAGATGGCCACCTTACCAAGGCTAACCACCTTACCCTTTGACTTATCACCAAAAGTGACATACTTCCAAGGGCCGTCGTTTTCAGCAAGCTCACGAAACATATCCTTGTCTCCGGTCATATGATCGGTACATCCACTATCAAGGACCCATTCCTTTCCTCTAGCCATGTAGCCGTGAAGATTAGCCATAAGACCAAAGTGTCTCATTGCATCGTCAAGGTCATTATCATCATCCTCATCATAGTATCCATGTTCAACATCATCTTGTAATTGATCATTTCCTAGAGAGGGTGATTCACTAGAAGTATGACTGTAACAATGTTCATCTCTACGGATTCTAATGACTTCGGAAATGATATTGCTAATAATTCCAACATCTCCTTTGGCACGCATGAGATCACAAAGCTCAAACATGCAATCATCAAACTTAGGATCACTAGTACTCATCCTATTCAAGGCAATAGACTTATGGAGAATCTCATCTAGATTTTTCAAGGAATAATTTGGGAATCGTTCCTCAAGAAATCTCCATATGGTGTAAGCACAATCAAGAGTAGGCAAACATCCAATCAAGTTTCTAGGCAAACCTCTAGTGATAAGATTGACAGTTCTAAGGTTGTGAATCATGTCAATAGACTCATTAAGGGTAGGATGCAAAGGATCAACATGAGGTGAACAAGGGCTAGTAATATACTTGCTCAAATTATATTCATTGAAAATCACAAGCATCTCATTTTCCCACTCATGAAAGTACTCTCCATCAAGTATAGGCACTCTACGTCTAAGACTCCCCAACGTAGACTCATCCATGTTCCTCCAAAGGTGTTTAAACCAAAGCAATGGAGATTAAAGCTCTGATGCCAATTGAAACGATTGAGAAGAGGTGTCTAAAGGGGGGTGAATAGACTCTTAGCAATAAAAGTGACAGTTTTTAATTTCTTTAAGTTGAGGTGGAGTTTTAGCACAAGTTTAAACATTCACAATACATATCAAGCATGCATGACAAGAGTATATGAGCAGCGGAAAGTAAAGCATGCAATTTGCAAGAATGTAAAGGGATGGGATTGGAGTGTGCAAATGCAATTGGAGACACGAGATTTTTGGCGTGGTTCCGATAGGTGGTCCTATCATACATCCACGTTGATGGAGACTTCAACCCACGAAGGGTAACAGTTGCACGAGTCCACGGAGGGCTCCACCCATGAAGGGTCCACGAATAAGCAACCTTGTCTATCCTACCATGGCCATCGCCCACGAAGGACTTGCCTCACTAGGGTAGATGTTCACGAAGTAGGCGATCTCCTTGCCCGTACAAACTCCTTGGTTCAACTCCATAATCTTGACGGAGGCTCCCAAGTGACACCTAACCAATCTAGGAGACACCACTCTCCAAAAGGTAATAGATGGTGTGTTGATGATGAACTCCTTGGTCTTGTGCTTCAAATGATAGTCTCCCCAACACTCAACTCTCTCTCACAGATTTGGATTTGGTGGAAAGATGATTTGAGTGGAAAGCAACTTGGAGAAGGCTAGAGATCAAGATTTATGTGGTTGGAACGGAATATCTTAACCTCAACACATGAGTAGGTGGTTATCTCTCAGAAAATGTATGCTGGAAGTGTAGGCATGTTCTGATGGCTCTCTCCACGAATGAAGAGTGGGTGGAGGGGTATATATAGCCTCCACACAAAATCTAACCGTTACACACAAATCACCAAACTCGGTGGGACCGAATAATGAAACTCGGTCAGACCGATTTAGTTCAAAATGTGAACGTTAGGATATTCGGTGGGACCGACATGTCAACTCGTGGGACCGATTTCATTAGGGTTAGGGCATAACGTAATTTCGGTGAGAGCGATTACACAAACTCGACGGGACCGATTTTGGTAATAAGCTAACCAGAGAGTTGGCCAGGCAAACTTGGTGGGACCGATTCGATCATCTCGGTGAGACCGAAACGTTACGAAGGGGAAATAGAGAGTTTGCATTGCGAACTCGGTGAGACCGATCGCTCATGTCAGTTGGACCGAAACGTTACGAAGGGAAACAGAGAGTTTGCAATCCCATCTCAGTGAGACCGAGATCCCTATCGGTGAGACCGAAGTGACTAGGATTTTTGGCAGTGGCTATGTCAAGAGAACTCGGTGGCACCGGATAGAATGTTTCGGTGGGGCCGGGTTTGACTTTTGGTTTGGGATATATGAGAAAGTAGTTGAGGGTTTTGGAGCATCTCACTAAGCAGTCAGGGGGG
>NC_057805.1:383293741-383315168 GCF_018294505.1 Triticum aestivum
CGTAGGAGGTCCGTTTCGTCCGTTTGGCGGTACACCACACCCCTCCCGATCAACAGGACCCCCGTTTCGACCGTAGGAGGTCCGTTTCGTCCGTTTTGCGGTATGCCACACCCCTCCCGATCAACAGGACCCCCATTTCGACCGTAGGAGGTCTGTTTCCTTCATTTTGCGGTACGCCACACCCCTCCCGATCAACAGGACCCCGTTCCGAACGAAGGAGGTCCGTTTCCTCCATTGTGCGGTACGCCAGGCCTCGTTTCCATTGCCTGTTCTGTCCAAGCCCTCCCCATGAACACGACCACGCATTCCGTTCCGACCCAGCCGGTTGGCTCCCACGCGTTCCGTTGCCTCCTGATGAACACGACGCATTCCGTTGCCTCCCCATGAACACGACGCATTCCGTTGCCTCCCCATGAACACGACGACGACGCTGTTTCTCCGTTCCGACCCAGCCATGTACATGAGCCCTGGCCGTACGTATGCGCGAGTAGGCGTTCGAGACCCCGCCCGTATGTACACATACGTGGCCATATTTTATTTCTTGCACCCTGGCCGTTGTACGTACGTGTACATGCTACGTGCGCGCCTCTACTACGACACGTACGCGCCTCTACTACGACACGTGCGCGCCTCTACATCCACCAGTATATATGTACGTACACGTTCGCGACCAGAATGACAACGCTACGTACGCTTCGACCACGTGGGTCCTGACTGTCAGGCACTTCCTTGCCTGTGAAGATGTAGCTGGTGGGTCCCAGCAGTGAGGGGGGCGAATCGTTTTTTTTGCCCGGACGCACTTCCTTGCGTGCGAAGATGTAGGTGGTGGGTCCCAGCAGTCAGGGGGAAACATTTTTTTCGTGAAATACAGTGCCCCGTCCGGTGGGTCCCAGCTGTCAGGTGGAGGAATCATTATTTTCCGCGTAATAAGGAGGCACTTCCTTGCTGCGGCCGTGGACCTAGCTGTCAGCCTCTCCACGTACAGTCCACGTCCGATGGAAGTCGTTCCTTGACCACGTTGACCACGCTGCGCTGAGAGCACCAGGGCGGTGGACGACGGCGAGGCCTAGGAAGGGGACGACGGGGAGCCGGGGAAGACGCGGCAGTGGTAGCCCGCGTGGAGAGGAGTACGAGGGTTCACTGGTTCGGCTGCGGTGTGAGGCTGCCGTCGCCGCAGGGCCTGGCCAGCGGTGGGAATAGTAGGGGGTGGTGAGGCCTCCGCGGCAGCACAGCCGGCCACGGGAGGCAGGAGCATGCGGCACGACCGGCGCTGCTTTGGGCGACTGGAGCAAGAAGACCAGAGGTTGAAGAAGCACTACGGCCGTTGGATGGACATCGTACGGTCACTGGAGCTAGAATCGTTCATATTGACTAAAGTTGACAAAGGCCCCCGTCCCAGTCAACTTAGTAGGCCCACAAGTCAGCCTTCCACCATGGTGGGTCCCAGCTAGCAGGGGGAGTTTCGGGGATATACCCCGCGGTATGACCCGGCCGGAAGTATGACCCGGCCGGACCTGGCGCTTCATCGTGACCCGCCGGGTGATTGGCGACTCATAGGTCTGGCGGTTCACTGGTGTGACGACTCACGAGCCTGGCGACTTAATGATGGCCCCGACGGCGGGTCAGACAGAAGAGTAGGCCCAAAGCCCAGAAGGCCGGCTCATGTTATGGTGGGCCGGTTTATGAAGAAAGGCATAAAGAATATTCTCCTACCAAGGAAGCGAGACCCGGACTTGTATTCAACTTGTAAGAAAATATAGACTAGTCCTAGCCCTACTAGGACTCCACATGTAACCCGCCCCTCTAACTTATATAAGGAGGGGCAGGGCACCCCAAAGAGGGACAAGCAACAAGAAATAATCTCTAGGGCTAAACACCGAGAGCCGGAGCCGGCGACTCTCCCGTGATCATAATGAGACCTAGCCTCAAACAGCACGTAGGGTTGTTACCGGATCATGTTTCCCGGGGCCCGAAGCTGTCTAAACCCTTGTCTTGTGCGTTGATCCGCCCTGCGTCTCTCATTCCAATCAACCCCTCCCAAGCTACTACATAGATGCGCTGGCCTCACGACTAAGTCCTCATGCTAAGGACATCTGCCGTGACAATTCCACGACAGTTGGCGCCCACCGTGGGGCCTGCGCACGGTGGTGTTGAGTTCTTGGAGGGATCTTTTCAGGACTCGGGAAGTTCACAACCCGTCGGATGAGCAATAGCCAGCACGGAAGAATTTATATCATCAACGATGAGTTGGAACGACGAGGATAAATTAAGTTCAGGAAAAAATTAGGGTTACAGTTTGTCCGTCGCCGTCGTCATGCAATATGCTGTGCAATCAGGCGGATGCGGTCAACTTTTCTCAGCGGGCTGTGCGTGGCATCTAGCAATCCATCAAGCTGTCAAATCAGCACGTCGCTGAGACCGTCAACTTCCATTAGAAGTTTGATTGGACACATTACAAGTTACGGAGCAACAACTCCGTAGCTGCTGGTGCTATTTCCTTCAATGTACAAACGATCCGAAGTCTGATCAATGTTTGGAGTACCCGCCTGCAAGAGGCCGAGACCGACAGGAGTCCTGTACAAGTCGCCGTCACTACGGTTTGGTTGAGCTTCAAACAGCACGTAGGGTTGTTACCCTGATGATGTTTCCCGGGGCCCGAAGCTGTCTAAACCCTTGTCTTGTGCATTGATCCGCCCTGCGTCTCTCATCCCAATCAACCCCTCCCAAGCTACTACATAGATGCGCTGGCCTCACGACTAAGTCCTCATGCTAAGGACATCTGCCGTGACAATTCCACGACAGGGATTATTCATTTTTTTGTGCGTAATAAGGAGGCACTTCCTTGCGTGCGAAGATATAGCTGGTGGGTCCGAGCTGTCAGCGGCGGTAACGTTTTTTCGTGAAATACAGAGGCCCTTTCGGTGGGTCCCTGATGTCAGGTGGAGGAATCATTATTTTGCGCGTAATAAGGAGGCATTTCCTTGTGTGCGGCCATGGACGCAGCTGTCGGCCTCTCCACGTACATTCCACTTGAGA
This sequence comes from Triticum aestivum, assembly GCF_018294505.1. Lineage (NCBI taxonomy): Eukaryota > Viridiplantae > Streptophyta > Magnoliopsida > Poales > Poaceae > Triticum > Triticum aestivum. The sequence continues at coordinate 383,296,778 of NC_057805.1, forward strand.
TGCATGTCGGTCGTTGACCACGTTGACCAGGCCGCGTCGAGAGCACCAGGGCGGTGGACGACGGCGTGGCCTAGGAAGGGAACGACACGGAGGCAGGGAAGACTCGGCAGTTGTTTCCCACGCGGAGGGGAGTACGACTGTACGAGGGTTTACTGGTTCGTCTGCCGTCGCCAGAGAATAACAGCAGGTGTGGGTGAGTAGAGGGATGGCTAGGCCAGCGATGGGAGTCGGTGGGGCGGTGAGGCCTGCGCGGCAGCAGAGCCGGCCGCGGGGAGGAGGGAGCAGGCAGTCCCGCCGGCGCTTGTTTGAGCTGCTGGAGCAGGAAGAGCAGAGATTGAAGAAGCACGACGGCCGTTGGATGGCCATCCAACAGTCACTGCTTGTGCATCAACCTTTTTTTTAGGAAAGCCTCAAATCTGTGGAAAACAGCATATAGCCCATCTGCCATTATTTCTAATAATTTACAGCCCATTTGCTAATTATTAAGGTTTTTTGGAGCCCATATTCTTTTTGTTAGCATTACAACCCATATTGTGGCCACGGTTAAAAAATTATACGAAATTTTGCATATTTCGGTGCGGTCCGAACTGTTTTTAATCCCGAAATTTAGACTCACATTCAAACTGATTTTAAAAATAAATGTATATCAATATAAAATCCAACAAATTCTCCACTCATAAAAATTAATGTAATTTAAAATCTCGAAATGAAAAAAAAGATATTTGAAACTAATTGCCGGTTTGATGTGTTTTAAAAATCTACAGCCCATTTCTCATTACTGGTGGGCCATTTTCTCGGCCAGCCGAATGAAATCTCTCCTCGTCTTGAAAGGTTTGCAGCCCAACAGGCCTGACAAAGCGACTTACTTGGCAAATCAAGAAAAAACTGGGCTGTGGCCGTGGACCCAGCTGTCAGCCTCTCCACGTACAGTACTCTTCCAGTGGAAGTCGTTCCTTGACCACGTTGACCACGCCGCGCGGAGAGCACCATGATGGTGGACGACGGCGAGGCCTAGGAAGGGGATGACGCGGAGCCGGGGAAGATGCGGCAGTGGATGCCCGCGCGGAGAGGAGTACGAGGGTTCACTGGTTCGGCTGCTGTGTGAGGCTGCCGTCGCCGCAGGGCCTGGCCAGCGGTGGGAATAGTAGGGGGCGGTGAGGCCTCCGCGGCAGCACAGCCGGCCACGGGAGGCAGGAGCATGCGGCACGACCGGCGCTGCTTTGGGCGGCTGGAGCAAGAAGACCAGAGGTTGAAGAAGCACTACGGCTGTTGGATGGACATCCTACGGTCACTGGAGCTAGAATCGTTCATATTGACTAAGTTGACAAAGCCCTTCGTCCCCGTCAACTTAGTAGGCCCACAAGTCAGCCTCCCACCAAGGTGGGTCCCAGCTAGCCGGGGGAGTATTAATTTTTTTGTGCGTTTTTTCGTGAAATACGGTGGCCCGTCAGGTGGGTCCCAGCAGTCAGGGCGCAAACGTTTTTTTCGCAAAATACGGTGGCCCGTCGAGTGGGTCCCTGCGGTCAGTTGGAGGAATCATTATTTTCCGCGTAATAAGGAGGCACTTACTTGCTGCGGCCGTGAACCCAGCTGAGACTCTCCACGTACAGTATACTTCCGATGGAAGTCGTTCCTTGAACACGTTGACCTCGCCGCGTTCCGTTGCATGCATGCGTCCATGGGAGTGGTGCGTCCCCACTGTCAGCCTCTCACGTACAGTCATCTCCCGATGACTCTCGGTTGTTGACCACGTTGACCACACCGTGCCAAGCGCACCCAGATTGGAACGACCCGGAAATGGGGAAGACGGGGCAGTGGAGTCGCAGATGGAGAGGAGTGGGAAACTTCACTGGTTTGGGTGCGCGGCAGCACAGCCGCGGTGCCGCCCACGGGAGACAGGAGCAAGAACAGAGGTTGAAGAAGGAGCACGGCTGTTGGATTAACATCCAACGGTCCAGCTGCTAGAATCATTTGTTGATTAAGTTGACAAAGCCGTGCGTACACGTCCGCTTACTAGGCCCACAAGTCAGTCACCAAATCTGACGGGTCCCAGCTGTCAACGGGATGAACAATTTCTTTCGCAAAACAAGGAGGCACTTCCTTCCGTGCGAAGATACAGCTGGTGGGTCCCAGCTATCAGGTGGAGGAAACATTTTTTTCAGCTTAATAAGGAGGAACTTTCCTTGCGTGCGACCATGGACCTCGTGGGTCCCAGCCGTCAGGCTCTCCACGTACAGTCCTCTTCCGATGACTCTTGTTTGTTGACCACACCGCATCGAATGCAGCGAGGCGGTGGACGACAGCGAGGCCCCGGATGGGAACGACTCGGAGATGGGAAAACGCAGCAGTGGAGTCACAGATTGAGAGGAGGAGAAGGGTTATAACTGGTTCTGTTGTGGCGTGGGGCTGTAGTCTGTGGAGAATAACATGAGGTGTCGAGGGGTGGAGGGATAGCCTGGCCGGCGGTGGGGTAGCGCTTCGCAGCGATGCATGCTAAGCAGAGCCACTAGCCACCGGAGGCCGGACCAGGCGGTCCCGGTGACACTGGAGGAAGAAGACGAGAGATTGAAGGTGCATGCCGGCCGTTGGATATAAATCCAATGGCTGTGGATGACACAATCATTTGTTGACCAAGTTGACAACGCCCTGCGTAGGCTTCGACCTATTGGCCCACATGTCAGCCTGCAAAAATGTGGCATATATTTAACAGGCCCATTTTCTAGAATGTACAGTCCATTTGCTGGGTTGGGTGAATAAATAATTTCGTGTCAATCAGGCCCATTTATATTTTCTAAGAAATCCCAGCCCATTTGCACTTCCTTGAAATACACGTATTAGGTGGGCTCGTTTTATATATAATGTTATGTTAGAAGGAGCAATTAATATCAAAGGATAAATCGGAGAGGCACATTTTTATATATATATAATTAAGAAATTAGCGAGTTATTGCTCAGAATAAAAATGAGCGCGTTATTATTAAATTGGTCCTTCAAATCTTCGCGAGCTTTTATACGCAATCACCAGGATTTTCCTTGCCTTTGAGTCAAAAACAACCAGGATTTTCCTTGCCAACTTCCGTTAAATATTTACTTTTATAAGTTAATAACACGTGGGATGTTTTTATAATGTATATATAAGTCTCCATAAAATATACGATAATAGTAATAATATAAATATATATAATGTGGTTAGAAGGGAAAACATAAATTGGACACAGCATTACTTTTATAAGAGACCTGCGTTTTATACCCCACAGTAGGCATACTAACAAGTTCACACACAAATACAACAGAAAAGGTAAACATTCATATCAAACTCAGGTTCACAGGACACGTTCATATTCATAGCCAACATTCACTATCAACAACTAAAAAGATTCATATATACACAAGCTCAACATATTTATGCATCCAAATGATTGATAGATCACATGACAATATTCATACATAATTCACAAAAAGATTCAGATATACACATGTTCAGTATGTTTATGCATCCAAATGATTGAGATCACAGCCAATATGATCCATGGACGAACTTTAATTACCTAGGGTACAGACTGGTAAATGGTGTTCAATCGCAGGTACTTCTTGCTAAAATTAGTACTTGTAGGAGTAAACTTTCGAGTACATAAGAGGCAGCACAGATAATCTGAACTTTGCTTGTAGGTTTATCCTCAAATAGTGGCCTCGTGCCGAGGGAGGTTTGAGCAACTTGGCCACTACTTTCATCCAACTAGTTTGCTGGCTCATCTTGGTCCTGTATCTCGCCAAAATTCTACATTGCAGACGAGAAAGGAGGCGGTTGAGAAAATGAACCACCCAAATTTTTTATGCAGTTCAACTGAAATGGAGCATCCTTGGCATGCAGACTGATTAAGTACCAGATGAATATACACGTCAACCAACTTGTCTGGAATCTTTAGACTCCATGCCATATAGTTCGCTACCATATGTGCCGATAACCAAAAGGCACAAGTTGGGACCAAAGATTGGCCTGCGTTTTTCTGGGCTATGCACCAAGCAATATTTTTGGCGTTCACTCTCCTAATACTTGGAGTTTGACAATTGGTTGACGCCGGTTGATACTCGAATGAATATAGGCACTTCTTGTCAACATCGATGCTTGTCTGAGTGAACTTTGGAGTACATAGCAGCAGCATGAGTACCTATCCATCTGATCATTTTGTGCAGTTCTACTGAAATCACCCGATGTAATGATTTGCCTGCGAGTTCAGGCTCCAAATTACTCCTTTATGAAATCGGCAAATAGTAGCACAATACCAAATTACCAATACATATGATAGGCACAATAATCAGGATAAAGACCAGTACCACCTGTGTGAGGTAGCATATCAATTACTATTTCCTTTGACTGGAAGCCGAGATAAGCCAAGCGACTGACAGCAAAGGAAGAAAGCAAGCGGAGATTAGGGACTGACAGGAAAGGATGGAAGCTGTCGAGGCAATGAAGCACCCAAAGTTTTTGTGCAGTTCCACCAAAATCGAGCATCCCTGTTGGCACATATATTGAGAGAGTGAGATTACTGTAATAGTGGGACTAGTTGATGAAACATACACTAGCAAATAGAAGCACCCTCATTATCTTAATGGGGAAAGTTAGCAACATAGTAGTCTTGCTTAAAGAGAGGTATTAGTTTATTTAATCAGTGCCAATTAGCTCAACTCAACACTCAAAGCATTGCCATTTATCATAGGTTGCAAAACTTTAACGTGCAAAGATCAAGGAGTTTCTCATGACAGTAGCACGATACAAATAGAGATAACAGCAAACTAATATGGATGAAGGCCTTAGGCCCGTACCAACCTGAGAAGAAAGCTTATTCATGTAGTCCCATAAAAGATGATAAAGCACTCACTGGAATCACACAATAGTATATATTTTTGTGCACTTCAAATGTATGGTTGAAATCACTCTTGTTTACCAGTCCTGAGATTATATCGAAAGATTATCAAGAACTTCCAGTAGAGTTAAAGCACTGGCTGGGATACAGTTCATTGTATTGTCTTGTGTAGTTCCACTAAAATGTATGATTGGCACAACATGATCCCTGTTTGCACAAGTAGTAACAAGGTGAAACCTTCATTAGCTTAGTGAGAAAGGATAGGAAGACATTAGCATATTACTCAAACAGTAGCATCAAATTCATGATGGACAATACGCAAAACATTGCCTCATTGAACCAATGGCAATAAATTGACATGCAAAACAATAGCACTATTATGTCATGACACTAATAATATTCCTTCCCCGCTCCACCACATGATTCACCTCCATAGACAAACATACACACGTACATGATTCAGCATAGGGTCCTACTAAAGATTTGTTTAACTCCAACAGGAAAATTAGGCAGTAATAAATTAGTGGTACTTAAGTACTCCTAATTAATTAAGTGAGACAGCAGAAGTGGAAGGGCTCCCTGGAGGATCGTCTCACATGTAAGGTAGTCGTTGCCGGAGCCCTTGAATGGCCTCGACTGAGGCCTCTGGCTTTAGCAAGATCGCCTTGGCACTGTTTATTCTTCTTCTTCTTCCTCTTCATGCTCTGTTTCTCTTTCTCCTCACCAGTTGGTGAAACCAAGTACATGATTGGCCTTCTAATTCAGAATTGGTTTTGTCAGTGAGGGAGTACAAGTGTACTAGTAAAAAACTGCACTATTTCTCATGGTAGTCGGAAAATAGAGATGAACACATGCATTAAATATCATTCTTACCTAAAGGAAGGTTATGGCGCCAATATGGATGATGAGGATTGGAACACAGATCTCCCTTTGTGCAGTTCCACCAAAATGAACCAACTGTTCCATTCTGACATTCCAGTTAAACAACACAAAAGTCACTTCTTTTAAGAAGAGTTTTGTGCAGTGCACCAAAAGGTCACAACAGCAACCAGGTGAATTGGATATCCCTGTTTGCACAAAAAGGCACAGAGGAAACAGTCAGAGTCTCAAACAATTACAGGCAAAAACATTTGGCTAAACTTGTCATGGCTTATAATAGTGGCATGGCTTCATTTTTACCAGGGACATTAGATTAAGAACAGCTAAGGCTGCGTTCGGTTCCCAGGTTTGGTGCAGGATTTTCATAGGAACACAATTCCCACGGTATTCTTTCCCTTCCAACCGTTCGGAACACGGGAAAGGTGAATAGTGTTTCATAGGAAAGCTGGTATGGTAGTACTGATTCCATAGGATTAGAAACATCCACGCGCTGCTCATTTTTTGGGCGGAAGCCCGAGGCAGGCGCTCGCTGCCATGCGTTAGACAGGTTGATGTGATGTGTTGCCGGAATAAAAAAAAATCAACCTATGTGTGGTACGTGAGGTGAGGACAAGAGTAGTCACTGTGCAGCTGAATAAACAAATAGCATCTCATACTTCCAATCATGCTACTCTAAAAAAACAAATCTGTACATTTCGTAGTCCATCCGAACACATTCTCTTGAGAGTTTCCTCCGGTTCGCTGTTCCATAGTTTTATACCTATATTCCTTTCCTATTCCTCTATTTTCATCAAGACCTATGTTTTCTGCCCCTTTATTCCGAACGGAGCCTAAATATTTGGTATAAGGGCATGGGACAGTGGGTGCACCAGCAGTCCAACACCATGTACGTAAACAGGGGCATAAAGTGGTGATTCATAGTTTGTTGCCCCGAGAAACAAACATCCAAGAAAAATATCTGGGTTGGTCCCATTTTTGTTCACTCTAGCCACCTACTCCTATGTGTGGATAGCAAATCTAGTCCTGGTCATACCACTGTGTACAGCGTTACCCCTATATTTCCCTTTTCGACCAAGAGACCGGTTGGATGACCAGTCTGTACTACTTTCACCCCCTTTCCTTCCTGTTTGTACCAAGTCCGATGTACATACTAAATTCCCCAACCCCCACTTTATTTCTTGTTTGAACCAAGTACTCCCTCTGTCCGGAATTACTTGTCATCAAAATGGATGTGTCTAGAACTAAAATACATCTAGATACATCCATTTCAATGACAAGTATTTTCGGACAGAGGGAGTACAAGATTCGACTCCATGAAGTAGCTTTACCTCTAACAATAGAAGAAAAAAAATGTGACGTTGGACCATCCGATCGAGAGGGGCTGAGAGGTAGAAAATGATGCACATGCAGTGACGTAGCGAGCTGGGGAAGTAGAGCTAAGGCGGTTTCGAACGAAGATATACCTGAAGGTCGTCGGGATGTGGATAGGTGGGCGGCGGGAGGCCGGATCCGCCCATAGGCAACGACGAAGGGATCGGAGGACCTCCTGCGCCGGCGCTCGGCCAGAGATAACGGTGCGGCCGGCAGTGGGTCTCCTCCCTCGCTGTCCACGACGGCCTAAACGCTGCCCTCCTCCCCTCCATCGGCGGAGAGGGATACGTCCGGATCTGTAACCAGCGGTGAGGATAGAAAGCCAGTGTTTTTTGAAGGGAGAAAGACAGTGTTACTAACCCTATCTTGTTTAGATCTGGAGAGGATGAGAGTGCGTGAATAGAGCAACCCTAGCAAGCAAGCGCGGAGGCTCCGGCCTATATATACGTAGTGCGGTAGTTTTCCTTTTTCACTCCATCAAAACAATCGTTTAAAATTGTGTACTACTACATGCCAGGTCGTGGTTTTTTTAGTTGTTGATTGTTTTTTGGGATAGCTACCCGCTTGTTCCAAGTGGTGTTACGGTGTGCCAGGTCGCACTTTGTATCGTTCAAGTCTGGTACTACAAGTCCCTCCATTAAATGAACAACCACCCCCTCGTGAAAATTGTGAACGAGCCCACGGTTAAAATTAGCGGAAACATGGGTTGCCCCAACATGCATTATTATTTATATTTTCTACTCCCTCCGTTCCTAAATATAAGTCATTTTTATTAGCCACACCTAAGACAAGAATTTTTTTATTAGCAGTGAACCCCACATGTCATAGACACAAAAATTGTGGCAAGATTCCCTTAGGCAAGACAAAGTGTGTCTAACAATTTGAGCAACTCAGGTTAGGAAAGTGTGGCAAGTGTGGGAAAAATAATGTGGCAACATAAGAAAAACATAGTCACAATCCAAATAGCCCCGCAATTTTTTGTGACATGCATGAAAATTTGGTTAGTTAAATTTATAGTCAAAATTTGGCAAGGTGCATCAAATCAACACATGCAAGTATCAAAAGGAAAGTCACGGCATGCATGCATGCGTTGTACTCCCTCCCTTTCCAAATATAAGTCTTTTTAGAGATTGCAACAAGTGACTATGTACGAAGCAGAATATGTCTACTCCTACATACGAAGTAGCCCATTTGAAATGTGTAAAAAGACTTATATCGAGTGTAGTGCTTTGATGTGTTGCATCAACTCGTAGAAGACCGAGAAATTTGATTACTACAACGCCCTCTCCCTCGCGGACTGAGCTCCGGTGCCTTAACTGCACCTGCCTTTGGCTGCATGACAGGAGGGCCAACCACCTGTTGGGCCCACCTGTCATAGACACAAAGGCAGGAGCAGTAAGTAGAAGCTTTCGCTACACGCTATCCCTCCCGCACGAGGTGGACGGACATGCAGCAGTGGATTCGATACTGTAGAAGTAGGAGTAACATCATTGTTCGTCTTCTCGAAGAGGCGAAGAGCCAAGCGCAACCCGAACGTGGCAGTTGCGAACGCTCGCGTGGTGCGGTTCCTTGGAGTACTAGCCAGGCTCTTGCATGAGACAAAATTGCTATTGTTTAACAATTAAATTCCATTATCCATTGGTTGATACTCATTCTGCATAGGTCCACGCGCTTAGCACCGTTTCCTCCTGGGGTCACCAATGTTTATTTGCTAATTAATAGCATTGCATGCAATGAACTAGCCATTGCAAGTCATTAAAAGCATGCACACCTCTCATCTCTTATTGGTTGATATGTCAAGAAACAAGAAACAAGGTAGAAGTTAATGCACCGCACCTAAGTCTTTTGGGACTATTTGGTTTTCGTAAGATGACTTACAAACCTAGACGGAAGGAGTAGTATAGCCCTGTAAACCGAAAAGGAGTATTTGCCTTTCTAGAGATTTCAACAAGTGACTAGACTACACCGTGTGCAGTACTCCCTCCCTTCCGGTTTATAGGGCTCAAATCTCAAATCTCATCAACCAAGGCATTTTGCAATTGGAGGAATGTATCTCGTACTTTACAAAACTACCCTAATTAAACTCATGCATTAATTACGTAGTTCTCTCGTTTTCCTCTCCGCCTTGGTCGCGGTGCACAATATTGAGCACTCCTATATGACTAGCCGCTCTATCTACATGCGGGACATTTCAAAGCATCCGGGCCCGCGTGCCATCCACCAAATCACAGCGAGGTGCTACAGTCGAGACTCACCTGTCACCCCAGTGTGGCCGTCATGACCCGTCATATCACAAAACCCACACCTTTACCAGCAGTGGTAAGGTGGCCTCCAAGTTGGACTGGACGAAGCAACCATCATTTCAATGGAATGCTCGTTCAAGCCCTTTGTTCCCTTTCTTGAAGAAAACCTCACTCCAGGCTACTCACTTCTGCCATTTTTCTTCTGTATCGACGAAGGAAAGGTGGGCGAATCAGTTATGCTGCTATATTTTCATTCCAAGAATCTTCTTTTTGCGAAGCACCGACCGATTCTCACATCCTATTCTTTTCCCGTTTTCATTGCGATTGTGGTTTCCTTTCAATTGCTTTTTGTTTGTCAGTTCATTGATGGATCCTGGAGCACTAGGCAAAGAGTTGCCGGCGAACAACCCACTAGAGACAACGATCTCCAGGAAGCGAGTACCGGCCAACGAGTTGACCATGTTGGCGGGCCAACCCACGGAGACGAAGAACTCCAAGAAACAATCACTGGCCAAAGAGTTGAGGACGTTGGCGGACGAACTCCTCAAAGAAAGTTGGAAGAACAGCAAGGGCCCCACCGTGCCTACCCTAGGAACTCTGATTGCCACCTATGTGAGGCTCAAGACCGAGTTTGAGGAGATAGTCGCCGTTGAGAAGCAGTATTCCCATGGCAAGGTGATGACCCCCATCGAAGACGAGGAGATGGCCCCCGGAGGGATGAGATCCCCCGGTGAGCTGCACAAGGTAAAAAATAATGGCTTATTACCATAGTTGTGGTTTTTGATTATTTGCAATGTGCTTGCTAATATGTTAGGGTTGTGCAGGTGCCGGTGGACGTCCTTGATTATTCCGATGTCGTGGCCCGTCCTGTTGGCATCGCCCCGGAGATCGATTCCGATGCCGCTGTCCATCCTGTGAACATCGCCCCAGAGATCGATTCCGATGTCGTGGTCAGTCCTGTTGGCATCGCCCCAGAAATCGATTCCCATGCCGCTGTCCGTGCTGTGGTCATTGCCCGAGAGATCGATGACAAGAAATAGTTGGTCGCGCTAATCCTTCAGGGTAGTTTGCATTGCCCTGTGTTGAATTACCAGAACGATGCGTGTTATCAAACCATCTTAGGGCTAGTGCACTATCTTGTGTGGGCGAATCTTGCTACTTTTGTTTGATAGTGAATCATGCGATAAATCATGCGAACCCTCTCCGAGTTATGGAAACAGATGTATCCTCACCAGCTTTTGATGTAATATATGGCATGCTTAGATGTAAGTTTGAACTGTTTATCATATCAGCAGGGCTTGTTTGATGATTCTTGGTGTTAGTAGGCTAGCTACTGTGCGAGCTATAGTACTTGCAAAACACTCACCGAAGAGAAACGTTGGGGCTGATGAGCTCGTGGTACGCTTGTACTTATCCCTTGTTGATCGACCAATAGCCCTAGCTCCTAAAATTGTAGGCTTAGCGATCGACCAGACAATAGTCGACATACATTCAGGCCTCATTTGGTTCATAGGGTAGGAAAATCATAGCAAAAGTACAAAGAACGTGCAACACAAAATCATAGCAGTGCAGAGACGTACTCCCTCCGTTCCAAAATAGATGACCTAGGCGGGCTAGTGTGGCCTAGTGGGTTTCAGTGATATGACGTGGTACAGTGCCGTCCAGTCTTCGCGTGTGGTAGCAGTATTGCGGGTACAGTAAGTTTTCTTGAAGAAGCGGAATTCAACGAAGTCATGATGGTTCCTTCGTCCGAACAACTTACAATGGGAAAGGTTGGGCCTGCGATACGACCGGGGTAGACCAGGATAATTTTGTGCATGGCAGGTGGACCAGGATGGTCGACGACCCACATGTCGACGAATGAAAGTATTCTTTCTGATATAGAGGACGAGCAACGAGTATTCATTGTTTATTTTTGATGAAAGCTATTGTCTCCACTGTTAGGACGAAGGAGTGTGAAACACGGCAGCCCAGTGAACTTGGCATGTGCACCACTCCCTCCTTCCTCATGTAATGGTCAGGTTACAACTTTTTCTCACTTTCTCTCTATCTATTTCCTCTCAAATGTTTTTTACCTTTCTTTTTTTAAGACACAATTGTTTTTTATGCATTTTTTTAGAATTATTTTTTTATACCTAGGAGCACATGTAGAGACGGGCTCTTGCAGAGCCCACCCCTTGACTTTGTCAATGCCTCTCTCTCCTCCACATAAGGAGTACTACTTGCTATGCATGCATGCGACGGGCTGCTGGCGTCTTGAGGGGCCAGGGCGGTGAGAGCGGGCTCCGGAAGCGGTCCGGACTCCAGCATGGCCCACCTCACATTATCAACATATATTTCTTGGAGTCCGTGCGCGGCCGGCGGGCGATCTCTTCTCCCTCCCCCGTTTCTCTCTTCTCAGCCGACGCCCGCCGAGCGATTAGATTTCGGCTATCGACAGTTTATTCAATTACGGTCCCACATGTTAGTGAAACTGCAAGACAACGCGTGTCCCCTCTGGTGAGCGGCGTGCGAGCCGGACTGTCGGGGTTGCGACGCGTCCGACTCGTAAGTGTGCCCCTTTTCCTTTAGAAGTTGCGAAGCGTAACATTTTCGCGCGATCGATCGATAGAAATCTAGAACAAAATGACGAGGGCGGTGCTTTCCCGCTCGTTAGGCGGGCTAGTTCAAGTGATATGACGTGCTACAGTGCCGTCCACTTGCTCCATTTTTATGTAAGCAAGAGTTTACACTCTTACGCGGGAGGAGTGCGAAACACCGCGGATCTGATTTTGATCGAGGGGTAATTGTTCCCTGCCAAATAATGGAGGGTTCTTAGCGATTATAGCATGATAGTTAGGGCATCTCCAGCGCTGGCCCACAAATTTACACCGGGATCTGTCCGAGGACACTGATGGATGCCATCCGATGCTGCCCGCATACCTTTCGACAACTATATGAACTAACCGGACGAAATTCGTGCAAACAAAGAAAATTCCAAATTAACCGGATGAAATTCATTACATTTCGAAAACTTTTCCTACAAACTGGACGAAATTCATAACATATTTCGCACAAACCGTACTAAAACCTACTGTAAACCTAATCTAAACGATCGCCGGCGCCCGACCACCATATCCGGCCATGAACCAGAGAAAGCCGGCCATTGCCTTTGCCTCCTCCTCATCCGCCTCGATAACCTCCTCCAGGGCGGCGGTGACCTGCCGTGTACTACTCTTCCTCGCTGCCGGCTGCGCCCGCGCACGCGCACCGGCTTCATGGTCGTGGCGGCGGAGGGCGGCCGGGGGGGTGCCGGCGATCTCCTTCGTTTGCTCCTGCGACAGTACGTCGAAGAGAGCTTTGGAGCGCGCCTGGAGCGGAGCCGCCGATGTCCCTCGTCTGCTCCTGCAACAGTATGTCCAAGAGAGCTTCGGAGCGCCAGGAGGCCATGGTTGAAGTGGTGCCGACAGAAGGAAGGGACCGGAGGAGAATAAGTGTGGGTCTTTGGCTATGGCTGGGAGCTGGGGCTCAAGTTAATACAGCGGGCGAATGGCAATGAGCCGCGGCAGACGGATGGACAACTGGCGCCGGAGTAGGTTCGTCGGGCGTGAATGCGGACGCTGCTTCAGTGACTTAACTACAGATGCATTTGGGTTACTGACATGTGGGCCCAACGGGCATCTGGCCCGCATGTCAGTGACACACCAATTGCACCTGCAGTTAAGTCCGGTGAATGCGGCATTGACATTCTAGAGAGACGGTGACCGTTTCAGGCGGGAAGCGCGCGCTAGCGATGGAAGGGGTTTCAGTGTGCAGTGGCACTAAGATCGGTCGCTCACGATAGTACATACTCCGTACCATACTACCATAGTACCCTCTCTAGCTTAGGTTGTTTTATAGATTGTCGTTGTGATGGACGATATACATGAGCAAGGCGGTCCGAGTATGACCGTTGGTGTTGAGCCAGGTGAATACATGCTCGGCGTTCGCGTAGGCCTCCATCAAACATCTAAACAGTAATGTCAGGCACCGCCGCGGCGCGCAGGTGATGGGCTCGCCGTTTGCGTTGCGCCATGAGCAGGACTTTGATTTAGAGGGCGACGTGCATGCATTAGCATGCTTTGACAGCGTGAGCGTGAGTGTCTGACGTGAAGTATTTCATTTTCATTTGGCTGACGAGGGTGCGTTGCAGCGACGAGTCCGTGGTTTGATTCCCAACAGACGCATAATTTTGGTTTTTACAGTATTTCTTTCTCCATTGACAGGTAGGCCCGCGTAGATAGATAAAGAACACGAGCTGATGAGGCGCATGCGGACTGTTTGACTGGTCAACCAGACAAATACGGAGCTATACGCTGACCCAGTGACCGTATAATCACCATATCTCGTATACAATGATCAAAGTGAGCTATCAAGACAAGTTCGATGACCGCCAATGCATTTTACTCGGTAATAAATGACCAGGATTGAAGGGGAATCCAAATTTGCTTCGTCTTCTGTCCTTGAGCTCTTGACAAACCAATGCACTATACGGTTGTCCGGCCACTCCACCCCAGAGCTCTCACCAAGCGTCGTTCATGCCACCGCGCCGCACACTAACCGGTAAGGCGGCGATGGCATCCCGCCGCGCTGAGTTCCTCGCCGCCCACGACCGCACATAAAATGGTAGGGAAGCGATGGCATCCCGCCGTGCCGAGTTCATCGCTGCTCGCGACCTCACAACTATGTGGGAGGAATTTGAAGATGCCAAGGCCGAATGGGCGGTAGAGCAAGAGGCGGCCAAAGCCGCACAGAGGGAGCGGAAAAGTCAGAAAGCACTCAAGAAAAGAGAGGCCCGTCCCGCAAGAAAGAAAAGGACGCACGCGCTGCTGCAGAGAGGTCGGCGGAGATCCAAGCACGGTGGGGTGTCGCCGTCAAAGCCAGGAAGGAGAACGACGGCATCTGGCCAGCATGTGAGAAGTAGTAGTACTAGTAGTTAGTGTGTGTGTCTGTGTCTGAGTACGAGCATGTACCAATACTACTAGTTACTACTGTAGTTTTTAGAGCAAATTACCAGTACATTAGCCTAGACTAAATGGAAAAATTCCTATCCTAAGCATCAAATGGCATCTCTTTCTATATAGGAATTGAGATGCATGTCATCTCACTTCCTATGATTTTCATATTCCTATCCTATGAACGAAAGGAGGCCTCTGTTGGAGTAACTACTGTAGCTAGCAGTACTGCTGGTACAATAGTTTTCTTCAAGAAGCGGAATTCAACGAAGTCATGATGGTTCCTTCGTCCGAGCAACTTCAAAGTGGGAAGTGGGCCTGTGATTTGACGGCTCATTAGTCATTGTTACTGCGGCGCGACGACCTGGGTGACTCTCCCTTGGAGTTCTGCGTGCATGGCAAGTGGACCAGGATGGTCGACGTCCCACATGTTGGCGAACGGAAGTATTCTTTCCGATATCGAGGAGCAAGGAAACCCCGTGGTATAGTATCACTGCTGATTGGTTCGCAAAAAAAAATAGTATCACTGCCGATTTATAATTATTTTTTATTTCTGATGAATGCTAGCGTTTCAACTCTTACGACGAAGGGTGCCAAACACGGCACGTGCTGGATGTCTGTCACGCCCAATATGCGACCCTATCCGCGAGGAACTCGAAGGTCCCACCAAGGATAGACCCGCATATTGAAACGCTTTCGCAAGGTGGATATCATTACATCAACATTACATATTAGTTGGGGATACATACAAGGCATACAGATGCTGCAAGAATACATCAATACATCATACATAAGATCAACATCCGACTACGGATGAAACACAAACAGAAGCTCAAACGACATCCACCCTGCTAGCCCAGGCTGCCGACCTGGAACCTATCCCCTGATCGAAGAACAAGCAGAAGAAGAACTCCAAAACAAGAAACATCGCTCTCGCGTCATGACCATCGCAAAACCTGTACCTGCAACTGGTGTTGTAGTAATCTGTGAGCCACGAGGACTCAGCAATCCCATTACCATGGGTATCAAGACTAGCAAAGCTTAATGGGTAAGGAAGGGGTAAAGTGGTGAGGTTGCAGCAGCGACTAAGCAAGTATGGTGGCTAACATACGCAAATAAGAGCGAGAAGAGAAACAACGGAATGGTCGTGAAACTAGCAATGATCAAGAAGTGATCCTGAACTCCTACTTACGTCAAACATAACCCAAAAACCGTGTTCACTTCCCGGACTCTGCCGAGAAGAGACCATCACGGCTACACACGCGGTTGATGCGTTTTAATTAAGGTCAAGTGTCAAGTTCTCGACAACCGGATATTAACAAATTCCCATCTGCCACATAACCGTGGGCACGGCTTTCGAAAGATAATACCCTGCAGGGGTGTCCCAACTTAGCCCATTATAAGCTCTCACGGTCAACAAAGGGTATTCCTTCTCCCGGGAAGACCCGATCGGTCTCGGAATCCCGATTACAAGACATTTCGACAATGGTAAAACAAGACCAGCAAAGCCGCCCGAATGTGCCGACAAATCCCGATAGGAGCTGCACATATCTCGTTCTCGGGGCACACCGGATGAGCGGTCCGTACAACTAAAACCAGCCCTCAAGTTTCCCCGAGGTGGCGCTGCAAAGGGCTCTAGTTTGGACCAACACTCGGAGGAGCACTGGCCCGGGGGTAAAATAAGATGACCCTTGGGAGCGCGACTCCCAAGGGAAAAAGGCTTAGGTGAGGCAAATGTAAAACCATGGTTGGGCCTTGCTGGACGAGTTTTATTCAAAGCAAACTGTCAAGGGGGTCCCATAAACCACCCAACCGCGTAAGGGACGCAAAATCAAGGAACATAACACCGGTATGACGGAAACTAGGGCGGCAAGAGTGGAACAAAACACCAGGCATAAGGCCGAGCCTTCCACCCTTTACCAAGTATATAGATGCATTAATTAAATAAGAGAATATTGTGATATCCCAACATAAACATAATCCAACATGGAGCAATCTTCATCTTCACCTGCAACTAGAAACGCTATAAGAGGGGCTGAGCAAGGCGGTAACATAGCCAAACAATGGTTTGCTAGGAAGGGTGACAAAGGTTAGAGCTTCATGGCAATTTGGGAGGCTTGAAGAGCAAGTGATAGGTGGCGCAGCATAGCGATAGAATGAAGCAACTAGCATAGCAATGATAGTAATGAGATCCAAGGTAACGGTCATCTTGCCTGAAATCCCGCATGATGCATGGCAAGGCTACATGAAGCTACTCATGTCCAGAGATGATGCATACAAGAGCAACACATCAAAGCAAGTTTAAATGAGGCCGGAAACAACCTATAACAATTCCGGTAAGTCCTCGTATGGAAATTTCGAAATTGGTCCAGAACTGAATAAGCCTTATGTTAAAATTATTAAACAGCAAGTTAATATGCACCAAGATGATCTACACGAAATTCTAGTCAAGTTACATATATAGTTCATTTAATTTGGAGCTACGACCTAGAAGATATGAGCAAAACAAGTTAAACATGGCATTGATGCAAAATGCATACCAACATCAAGCAAACACCTCAAAACAAGGATGCAACAAGATAATATGGAACTATATGCAATTCTAAGCACGTTTCATGTAGAGCATGCTCAAAACGGAGCAACGGTGCAACACATACACTCCAAAAAAGATATAACAACAATCTGTCCAAAACAGCAACTAGGCATATTGCAAGCACCAAAACAATATGCTACAGCACCTCAAAGTGAAAACACAAGGCATGGGCATGATGTACAGGTAAAGCATTACAAAACATGAACACTGAGCTAGCCCCATAAATCAGTAGAACATGCTCAAAAGTACATGGCAAGATTGTAAATAATAACAGATTCGCAGACTTAGCAGAATTCCAGGACATGGCAGAAATAACATCAGGTTGCAAAGCTTATAGCTACCAATCAGCAAGTTACAGGAACATATCATAGCATAAAAAGGCATGGCATTAATCTACTAATTGCATAGAACAAAAGTCCCTTACTGATCACGAGCCAAAAAGGCACAGAAGATATGATGGCACCCATGTGAACATAGCAAGTAATATGACAGATTCAGACTTGGTGAAAATAACAGGACATGGCAGAAACAACGATAAGTAGGCATGTTGGTGAGCTTGCACCACTCACCACAGAGCAATAAATGGCATCACAAGATAACCAACAGTAATATGGCACAAGTATGAAGCTAGGCATGGCAATAGAATAGTCATAGGATACATGGATCACTAGCAAAACACATGGCAATACCGAACTTCATGTTAACAGTCTGACAGCAACATTACTTAGCAAGTTTCGAGCATGATTACGACAAGCTACAGCAGGCTACAAATGCAAACAAGGGCATGGATGGATAGAACATAATATGTATAACAAAACATCCTTAGTAAACATCTCTAGATCATGCATAGAATGACTTTTAGCAGCAGGTTTACATGGCAATAAAATATAATAAACTCAGACTTGGCAGAAAACACTAAGTCACAGAAATCAGCAACATCATGGAGGCTACTTTGCATGCTTGTGATAGTCACCACATAGATCACAAAAATACAAGACAAGCACCCCTGTAAAGATGGCATGAAGTAGTTCAAAACTGATGTAGAGCTCATGCTCATAGGATGCACACACAAAATGCTATGAAAAAGCCAAATCACCAAGTTCTGTAAACAGACAGCAGTTAACAGCATATAGCACTCTTGCAACGATAATTAGGGCATCAACATGATCACAAACAAGCATAGCACAATGGAAAAAAATGAATAGCATCTCATGATGAACATTTAGATATATTATATGCATGAATCGGAGCACCGAGCACGAAGTTATGGCATGATGAACAGGGCAACAAAATATGCGAAAGCTGGGACTTAGAGAAAAATCTACCTCGCGAAAAACGGGACGACGCGAAGCGGGACGGCGCGGGTGCGGGACGGGGGCCGCGTTTGGTTGGCCGACTTGGTGGATCTGGTCCACCTGGCCGGATCTGGCCGGCGCGGCCTCCGGCGAGGCGGGATCGGCGGCGTCCG